>NC_137637.1:32853442-32879351 GCF_963383615.2 Lipophrys pholis | reverse complement strand
AAGTGAAGTCTTGCAAAAGAAGTCTTTCGCAGACTTCTTTTGTGTGGAGGGTAAACTAAAGAGGGTTGGGGGGATGCCGGCCTCCAAAAACTGCAGAGTTAAATCATTTATGGCCCTGGGTGTTTTCACCACTGGTCAGCAGCACAGTTACAAAGAGGATCAATTATTTAACAGGCTATCAAAGAGAAAAAAGGAGAAGAATGGAGAGGAAGATCCTGTTCTTTGATATCAGGCAAACCACTGACAGTGCTGACATGTGACCACATTCAGTTCATGGAGAAAAACAGCAATACTATTTCTATTAGAAGTGGATGTGTGGTTCCTCCGACACAGACAAAAGGCTTGTCTCACTGAAGAACCAGAAATAATGTCCACAGTGTTCCACAAAGACAGAGGCTGTTATTTAACAAGCAAACACCATCTAAAGTGGCATAAAACATAATAAATCAGATTAAAAGTATATCATGTAAACCCTTCCATCCGATTGGAGTGGCCTTGTCTTATTGGAGGAGTTGATGTAACTGTTGATCATCTGACCAGAGTCCAGGTTTACGTCACATCAGACGCTGTATTGTGCTCATGTCTGTTACATATCAGCCTCTCATGATTCACACAAGCCGTTTGAAGAAACACAACAGAATCTTGTCACCTGGAGGCAATGAGGAGAATGTTTGTTGGTGTTTTAAATGATTCGTAACAAGTCGAGATCATCATCATTACATCTGGGGACTCACACAGAGCAAAGCATTATGGGATTGATCCACTGACTGAGCAGGATGATATTCTGAGTGTGAATTAATCTGATCACTTTATTCAGTGTTTATGTCAAAAGGACCAGCTGAGAGAGTAGAGTGTAAAAACAGGCATTGCACATAAACACCAATGATGCACCGCTGGTAACAATCACCGGTAACATTGTTCTTACGTTTTAATCTTGACAAACTGTCTTCTGTTTTGTTTGTTGGACAATAATGGAGCTGCTTCGTGCTGGAGGTAGAAGAGTCACGTAATTCTAATGATAATGTGACTTTGATAATCATTATTTCCTTCATTGTTTTCACTGAACACCTCCACCGAGCCACTTTCTTTCCTTTCTCCGGTTCCACTCAGAGGAATCCCTCCTGCCCCTGATCTGCTTTTCATTCGCAATTTATTGGTTTCCAGTAGTTACAGTGAGCGGAAGCTGCAGCTGCACTCCTCTCAGATTGTTTTTTATCATTTTATTGTCTCCCAGGTTTTTTTTATCTCCTCACCCTCACACACCCGACCATCTGAAGCCATTATCAGCTCTTGTGTCGCGTCGAGCGTTGCTCGGTGTCGTCGTCTGAAGAAAGACGTGGGAATGTGCGCGGCCCCGTGACGCTCCGAAGTCTGTAATTTTAACATGGCGGCTTGATCGCAGCCGACGATAAAATAACTGTGATTATAACACAAAGTGTACCACTTCCTCCATTGTTGATATTCACACACGGGTTCTTCCACCGCAGTGGGACGTGTGAAAGCCGGAGGAGCCGCCGTGTTCATGCTTCTCCGAACCTGAAGCCTGCATTCACAATGCTGACCTTCCTACTTCATCTATCCACTGGCAAAGACTCTCTAACTCATTTCAATGTTTTTAATCTCGCACAAACTGAACAAATACAAATCTGCACAAACCCCCCAAGAAGTAGAAATGGAGGCTGAATTAAAAATGTGTTTACTTCGAAATCTTTGACTGTTGCCGTTAATGTTTTGGAAGTTGAGGATGTGAAGGAGCAGATACGAAGAATAACTCCGACATGGTGAAAAATGCAGGAGTGTCTTTGCATATGATTTATTTAAAATGTTTATATCGGGTGGGACAGACTGGTGTGGCTTTTTAATGTCGGTCACTGCGGAACCAGAGAAGCTCTCTTGATGTTTCAGAGCGGAAACTTTAACATCAGCCTCAATCAGTTTGAAGATGGAAATTAAACTGGCTGTTCACACTAATTCTGCTTCAGATAAGAATATTTAATAAGCGTTGAGCAAGTTACATTTATGATATTTATCAGCTGTTAATGCGTATAAAAACAGGCCCGCTCGCAAGTACTTTATATTGAAGAGCTGTTCTGTATATATACACAATAACTTGGTGACACACAATAGCAAAGCTTCAGTGACACAATGGCCAGTTTAAACCAGTCCAACCAGTGGCGTCCCGCCTCAGAACTTCTTGACTCAATAATAATCTTCTGCTTACATGTTGACGATACGACTGAAATCCCTGCAGAGGTTCAGACGAGTCCATCAATCAACAGATTGTTAGGTGGGTGGTCATAATGTTCTGGCTGATATGTGTCGGGGGGGGGGGGGGGGGGGACTCTGGACACTGACTGTATTTGGAAAGAAGGGAAAATCCTGTTATGTTTCTCAGGCAAAGAAAATGCAAGTTGGGGGGGGGGGGGGGGGGGGGGGGGGGTTCTGTTTCTTCAACTGCAGAAACCTTATGTATATTATGTTCAGAGTTCAGCAAAATAAGTTCTAATCTAACTTCAGCCTAAACTCTTCGGTCTTCCTCGGTTTGTTTTTCATTTTTCCTTTGTTGTTGCATTTTGCATTTGGTTGACTGAATAAACTACTACTACTACTACTACTACTACTACTACTACTACTACTACTACTACAATGAAAGGAGATCTCACTAAACGCTGGCGTCGCCTTTAAAAGAAGCACTTTCTGCTTTGTGAAGATGACGAGACTTTGTGAACTTTGAGTTGAAAAACGATGTGAACACGAGTATCTGATCCTCTGAAGCTGCAGAAACTTTGCATGAAAGCTTCAACTTTTCTCCTGATTGTTCCTGCTGCGAGGTGAAGTGGGAACCAGTGGATCTCTGCCCCAAGCAGGGCTCGAATCCCTCCACAAAATCTGTCACATGAACGCGTTCGTCCGCTGCTTTTGTAGAGAAGCAGCAGAGCAACACTTTCACTCACAAACTATAAATAGATTCAACCTCAATAATGCACGAGTACCTGAAACCAGGGGAGCTTTTTCAAAAAGAACATGCATGTAAGCTCTCGCTGCCGACGCTGTTTCTGTTTTTTAGACCGTCTCGCTCAGAAAAGAGTAAGAACAAAATTCAAGAACGGCCCGTTTAAAACATAATCCAGTGGCGACAACAGCTGGACCGGCGAACCTTAAGAAGATTAGTCTTTACAGCACAAAGAGGGAAAGTCTTATCCAGCGTTCAGGCAGATGGGAATTGGGGAAAGTTCTCATCGGGGAACGTCCCACTTCTGGGTTAAGAGCTTTGACAGAACAAACACATGACATGGAAACCACTGGAAAAAGAAGAGAAAGTGTCTATAAAAAGCAACACAGACATGAAAATAGTTCAAGGGGTCAGAATTAGTACCTGAGCGGGTGTCAGCAGGACTCCGATGGTACAATGTGTAGTCACTTCATCTAGTCTGGCATCTTGCCAATCATTATACAGCACTCTGGTGGGGTGGTCCAGACCAAGACTTTAAAAGGCTAAAACCTTAAAAATGTGGTCTCCAGATCACTCTAGAGTACCACAACATGAGTACTCAGGTACAGAAAAACACTAAATAAGAAAGTGTATGCTAGAAGAGTGAGATTAACATTTTTATTTTACAGTTTTTCTCAAACATCCAACACTAATACTGACTGTGCAGCTCCACCAGAGGTAAAGAGTTGCATTAATGCAGGACACTACAAGGACATTTACCAAGTAGCTCGTTACTTTTTATCTCCTGTAACTCAACTTCTTTTTAAAGAAGAAACTAAGTCTGTAAATGAGTGTAACTGCCGTTTTGACTCCAGACTATAGAGCATCTTCCTTTCACTCTGCACTGTTCTGTCTCATATCAACAACAATGTTTGGATGTTTCAGATTTCAGCACTAGTGGACGAATGCAAATTGGATTCAGTCTTTATGAAGTCTTACGGTTCTGGTTATGCTTCATTCAAGGTTTTAAATTGTGTGTTAATTTTGTAGAGTTTAACTTACTTCCGCAAAATGTCTTGTCAACACGGCCTCCATTTGGTTCATTGATGAATTACATGCATGAGCTACGTGTACAAGCCATTTATTACTTTATATTTAAAGTACCTTGTAAGGAACTCTACAACTATTGAACCGATTTGCTCGATTAAGTGTGACCATAAGCTGGTTTTGGTTTCCCCTCGTCGCTGAGATGAAGTTAGAGTGTATAATGTGTTTTATTCTTTCACCCCTCAGAGCCACGCTGCAGAGCAGCAGGACCTTGCTGACTCCCGGTAAAAGCCTCTGATAAAGAAAATATATAAATAAAAACAGAGAGCTGGAGCATGGAGGGCAATGGGCCAGAGCTCAACACAAAGGGAAGCTTTTCTTTTTTTATGAAGGCCAATAAAGTGTGTAAGCTGGTGATCCAGACATGCTGCTTAAAACAGAGACAGATGGGTATAAGGCTGTGAGTCAGAGAGCGCCGGGTCGTGGAGGCAGCTCGCTAAAATCTGTTCGGAGAATGCTGATTACCTCATTAAACTGCACTGGATTCATCACACATAAAGCTTCAGAAACGCAGTCACACAAACACTCTGAAGGTGGAGAGACCTCGTCCACAAAGAGTGGAAAACGTCTCCGTTAACAAAATAAAACCACCCGAAACGTGTCTGTCCACACGAAGCCACAAGAAACTGCAGTATTTACACCAAGACCGTTCACATTCTGTCATTATAATGACTATTCCTGGGATTCTGCTTCAATAATTCACTTTTTTTTTCCCCCTACAACAAACTATGTTGGGTTGTGACGCTCCAACAGAATCTCGTTTTATTTAAGACAATGACAATAAAGCAACTGAGTCCTGAACCTTACAAACGCACAAAGCCAGAAAAGTGTTGACCAACAACGGAGTAGGATTTTCACAAGATCCACCCCTTTTTAACGTCAACCAATGAGTGCAAAGCGTAGCATACACCGTTTCAGATTGGCTAAGGGTGAGTTCATCCATTTGTTAAGTTTCCACCCATTGCTAAGAAACGTTTTAACAAAAAAGTCCCTTCTAATAAAGTTTCAGACTGAGCTTTGTACCACCTTGTGGTACAAAGTGGTATTACATGATTTGGCTTGTTGGCTTGAAAATATTCCTGTGATAGGCTATTTCCAAACATTAAATATAATATATTTTATTACATATCAGAGTAACTAAACCTTATTACAATGTGATTAGGAACTCTGTTATGTTTGTTGTTTGTTTGTGTTAGTTTATCTTTGTTGTGTAGCCACATTTCCGAAATAAACTTTAAAAAAACAGGAAAGTCAAACATATCCGGATGAAAACCCGCGACGGTATCTCATCATATGAAAGGAGAAGATGAATAAATATAAAGCAGAAGTCTGAACGTGAAAAGGAGTGGAAGCTGTCAGTCGGTCTCACCTTGACATTTGGCTTCCTGGTTGAGAATCCTCTGTACCATCCTGAAAAGAAAACACAAACAGCAGTGACTAAGACGGATGAGATTCAGAGTTAAAAGCAGTTATGAGTCAGCGGTTTGACTCTGCATGAACATTTCAGCACAAAGAGATATTTAATTGAATAAATTCCACCTTGAAGATACGAGAGAAGGAACGCAAGCAAAAAAAGTTGGTAAGCTTCAGATTGAAAGAGTGATCCAGCATCAAGAGACGGACACTGTTCGGAAGATTTCAAGAACAAAATGGATACTGTCGATTAAACCTCATGGAAAATACACCATACATGACAGATGTACCGCGACACAATCTGCTGATGAGCCTTAACATTATGACCAGTAACCGTACGTACCCACAGAAAGATGAAGCCTGAAGTCAGAATTCAAAAAGGAAACAGTGAAGAGTGTGAGCTCCATCTGTATAAACACCGACAGAGCTGCAGGACAGAGCAAAGTGTGCAGTGATGAAGGTCTCGGCAGCTCTTTCCACATGGACGCACATTTATCAGATTCCTCTGTGGAGCACAAAACTGTCACAGACGTCCGCTCAGCTCTGAAGATAAACGCTGACACCTGAAACAAGACCCGCATCCAGGGACTAAATACGTACAGGAGAAACATCCAGACGTCCTCTCAGACTGCGGGGACGTCATTTGTCTCCAGCCAGGTGGAAACAAAAAACGAATTGTGGAAATGTAAAGGTTGGGTGACTTCTGTCTGTCAGGGCCTCGGTGAAGGGAAAGAGAGAAATCTATTCATACACTATATACATGATAGTCTGATCTCCCGCTGCACAGCAGCGATGTTTTATGTGAAAGCTTTTATGAGAAAATATCTGATGATGGGCTGCCGATTTATGAAACACTCAAAGTTTATTCTCTCATTATCTCTAAAGCACCATGACACTTATTTTATCCTCCAAAACAAACACTTTTGGAGATAAATCAGAAAAAGGAGGTGAAGATAATTCCTATAAAATATCGAGTCGCCAAGTCGTTTGTGTCGAGACCAGATTTCACCACTTCATCTCATCATCCAAAAGATCCTGCAATTCAGTCCTCGGCAGTTCTCCATAATCTGATTTAAATATGGAGATGGAGACTTAATTGGCTGGTTAATTAATAACCAATCAGGATTCATTCATCAGCCTCGTTAGGACGCTCGTGTTTACGCCCCCGTCTCTCGTCTATATGATAATCAGGCCGAGCAGAGAGGGTTTAAATCAGGACTCCGTGTGTGTGTGTGTGTGTGTGTGTGTGTGTGTGTGTGTGTGTGTGTGTGTGTGTGTGTGTGTGTGTGTGTGTGTGTGTGTGTGTGTGTGTGTGTGTGTGTGTGTGTGTGTGTGTGTGTGAATGTAGGTCAAAGACAATTGAAAAAATAAAGTGTGTGTTCAGGTTTTAGCATATAGACTGTACGTATTACTGATTCCCAAACTGCGGCCCACCGATGGGCCCAGAAGCACGTGAAGCAAATTAAAATTACTCCATAAAAAGTTTTCAATTCAAAGTTAAGAAATTGAGTTTGTAACAATTAAAAATTGTGCTCACGTACCAGTTTTTTCTCTCTCTTGAAGTTAGTTTCTCATTGGAGGTGCGCTTCCTAATGACCTTAAACCAGAACCCATGTACGAAATAGAAACAGACTTCAGCTCAACACGTGAACATGGGTTTTATACCCGATGTCTTTTATGATATTAAACTAATACGTCAACATCCAGCTCAAATGTAATAATAGCAACTTCATTATTATGTTGAGAGATATGAATTTTACAACCGCATTGAAATGAAAGAGAAAAGAAGTATATGTGCATCTATGAATATGCGCTTGCCATGCGCCCTCGTCCATATTGAATTATTCTTTCCTAGAGGAAAGTAGAAGCAGAATTGATTGTAAGTCAACATAAACTCCACCAAAGTGATGAAACCGCAGCCATCAAATCATCCCAAGGTCCGATGCGGGCAGCTCCAAAGCCTCTGGACAAGAGGAAACTGCTTGTTGGTGCAGTAAGAGAACCCCAGAGGCCATTTTTCTTTGTAAGTTTGGGTGCGACAGTGATTCAATGGCGGCGTCAGGTGCGGCTGAGCCACCAATCTACTGACTGTATGCAGCCTTTCTACAGCCGGAGAGCATTGTGGGTAAAAGCAGGATGTCCAGAGAAACGGTTAGCACTCTCACCTCACAATAAGAAGGGTCTTCTTTGTGCTTTTTATGTCAAATTCAACAGATTTCCTCTCTTTTTGCGGAGTCAGACTTTTGTGTTTCAGGGAAAACAGACGCATTAGATCCATTCCCAGGTTGCCGGTTCGATTCTGTCTTGGTGTCTTGTTTTAGATCTTCCTGCGTTTCTATTTCATGTTTGTTGCGAGGTAGAAGTTTGCGTCTCCACCCGATCACCTGGAGTGTTGTCGGCTGTGCCTCATTGACTGCCCTCTCCCCATGTGTACACGTACCGTCGCCAGTAGTACTACAGTTCATCAAGACGTCATAATGACTTCCGTCTCAGTTTTGGGTCGGCTCCTTGTACTTTCCCCTGTTGGACTGACATCCAGGCTCCGACACTCACCTGACCAAGAACAAACTACCACAACCTGCAGCGTGTCGCGGTGGGACGTTTGTGTCTGAGCCGTTATGAGTGTGGCTGTAAATGTGATGAATCACTGAGAGCACATTAGGAGGGACGAACTATTGGCGACGCCGTCTCATTTAGTTATTTTCCACATCACAGGTTAAACAAAAGGTGGAAGAAACTAGACGATGGATGGATTTGTCTCTGTTGAAGTCCTTCCTGTGCATCTGGGTACAAACAGCCTGCACGACTTGTATTTGAAGACGGTGAAATGTTGAAGAGCTTTAAAGTAACAGTCTGCCTGCTGGACGGCAGCTTTCTGTCCACGATCTGCTCGCTAACATAATTAGACGCTCTCTGTGGTTTTGGCCACTTCAGTCCTTCACTCTCCGTCCTCTCAGCCACGGCCTCGTCCTCCAAATTGCTGCTACGCCCATAATCGAAGTCTGATGCTTTCTCAAGTGTTATGACGGAAATCCATATTTAGGGGAGTGGAGGATTGGTTTTCTGTAAGCGTGCCTGTCATTTCCATTCCACCATCATAATGTCCCCAGAGTTTCTGTTCGGGGGGAAACACAGCGTCCCTGCACAGATCTAAATGATTATATGGAGTAATATGCATTTACAGTTGAGCATACAGATTCATGAATACAGGAAATATTAAATACATATATAAAATATCCCCTGTGGTGCTCTTTAGTGCAAAAATACATCGACTAACAACATTTCCTGCCGACTTACTTCAAACTGAGTCTGACTTTCTAAAGCCTCCTTACATAATCTCAAAATGAGTCTGTATTTATGACAAATCTTCATTTAAAATGTGATCATTTATGTATTGGAACACGATTTATGTCTCCATATTCAGTCTCGGAACCTCTTCAAAATGTAATTAAAACTCAAGCACAGCAAGTTCATTTGTTGTCTTATAGTGTATCTGCAGTCGCAGAGCTTAACCCGTTTCCATAGAGACAGAACGTGGAATGTTTTCAAAAAGTTGCGTTTCCAGTGACATGTAAACCGACATCCAAATCCAAATGAAGGTCTTACGTTTTCAAAATAAAACACGACCTTGGTACATCAGGCCCAACCGGCAGTTGTTTTGTCCCGACAAGTTCCCCTAATGAGCCAGTGTTTATGTGTGGCGGCATTTAATAAGCGAAACTGAACCAGGTTTTGGAAATGATTGATTTTTTGAGTGTTTTCCTCAATAACTGCAGAACAAGCAAACACTCTCCATTAAATATCCTCTCTGCCGAATCGACCAGCCTCATTGCTTGGAGATGCGTTTCAGTCACTCCGGTGGGGTGAAGAGACCAACAAGAGGCAAGAAAAACAAATCCGCCATCTTTTCCCTCCCTTTGCCTTGCTGCCCCCCGGGGTAAAGCAATCAGCCCCTGGCACCCGTCCTGCCCAGCTGTGGCTAATGGAGCACGGACTCGCTCATTATCTGCAAAAGACAACACTTCCTGGCTTCAGACACATCCGGGCTGGACTCGCTCATTTCTGTGAGTCAAACTTAGGAAAAACAGGCTCGGGCTGCTGAGTTGGGCCCTGGTCCAGGCCCTGGTGGGGCAATTAGGGGCTATTTGTGCTCGTTATGCGAGAGCACTCTGAAGGCAGTGCCGAGCGTCACTTTGTTTATAACTGGACACGTTCGTGACAACAGCAGCGTTACTCTACACGCTTTTGTTTTCCTTTTATCTGCTGCTCCTACAGAAGCCTGTGAGGAATGGACCATGATGCAATGGGGCCAGAAAGCAAGTGAAAGCACCGCTGCAGCCTCAACCAGAGAAGGGGGGAACATTACAAGTGTCTACAACGTAAAAAAAAAAAAAAAAAAAATTATTTTGCTCCTGCTTTGCAGGTTTTTTCTGGTTTGCGCCATTTTACTGTTTTGCACAAACCCACCAGAATAAATTCTGCATAAGTGAAAGCTATACCTGCCATTAAATCCGTTTCTGATTTTTTTTTTCAGTTTTCATTTACATGACAACCGTCCCTGGAGCCACTGAAAACTCAACTTTTAGAAAATGGCTCCCAAGGTGGAACTTTTTGAAAGCGTCCTCACTCTATCTTCATGAAAATGGAGGAAAACACCATATTTTGAATGTTTCATTAAAATTTACTTTATGTTGAGATTGTAGTCATTTTCAGTACTAACTGTTTAATCTTTCAAAATTATAGATAGTTTCATCACGTGCACTGTGCGCCACAACAAAGAGTATTTAAGGTTATTATAGCATTAGAATACCAGTCCAGCCACTCAAGATGAAACTGGACTGTATGTGGCTCTTGAAGTCAAATTTCATTTAGTATTTATTTTGTATATATCTTTGTATATAATATATACAAGTGTATATATTGTAAATATCTTTATATTAGTTCAGTTATGTGTTTTTATATAAGTATGTTTTTTCCATAACATATTTGGTGTTTGGTTCCTTCAATATCAACTGGTCCTAGAATTTATTACATGTCACAATGTAGTATTTAGTAGTCCACAATGTAGTATTTAGTAGTACACAATGCATTCGAATGCACCATTTAAGGTCTATTTTTTCACATTTGTTGGAGTGACGTCCCCGGCGGAGTGAGGCTTGTTCTTTCTTCGCCTGTTCCACATCTTTGGAAATCAGGGGTGCTCTTCTATTAGAGATTATACGGTAGTTCTTCTGCCCATGCTCCAGTAGATGGACAATAACAACACTCGTGGCGTGTCATGACTCCCAGTCCATATTCTCCTGGGACTTGGTAGTTTTATCGTTGAGGGACCATAATAGCAATCCAACGTTGTCGTCTGTCCACTAGAATGGACGTGTTTCTTGCCATCGCTAATGTTTCTAACGTACAGTATTGTTGACTTGACAAGCTCTTCTGCTGCAGACGGAGCTCTCTGGACTTTTATCTTAACGTACACCGATGGATTAGAAGAAAATCTTTGAACAACCCCACTTATCTCTCACCCTGAAGAATATTTACCGGAGCTTCAGTGAAGTTCCACCTTTGCTGCAACAATAACCAAGGACACACTTTGTGTGTGAATCCTCCCACCCACACTGTACCTGGCGGAGCTACAAGGCTTACCTTCACATTTCTCCAGAATCTGGACCGTCTCTCCCACCTCCAGAGCCAAACCCTGACTCACCGAGCCCCGGAAGTTGCAGATAACTGTCGAGAGAAAGACAAAGAGGGGAAAGTATGAGACCCTGAGAAGTCGGCGGAAAGTCACAGTGACTGCGAACATTCGAGGAAGAAGGTGACCTCGAGAACAGTCTGATGAGTTTGTACATTTGTGCATTTAAAAAAAAAAAAAGTGGATTTGCAGCCACACAAACAAGGGAGTCGCGGCCTCATCAGGCTCTCGTCTGTCCCGTGACAGCTCGGTGACGTTGGCGCTGAAGCCTGACTGAACGCATCCGTCCGGTACCAGGCTGAGCCGCCGTTAATATTCCTCATGACTGCACCCGCAAAACAACAGAGCTCGAGTCACCGTCTGCGGCGCTGAAATACTGAGAGCTGATATCTTAACCCCAGGCGAGGTTCATTTAGTGAAAGCTGTTCTGAGAACTGCTTTATTCACAGTTTTCTCCTTCAATGAATCAATCTGCACACGCTCTTTGGCTTTCGGCTGCCTGGCGTGGCGATCCGCGACACTCATTTCATTTGAGGCCTCGTCAGACTTGCCACCCTGGAAGTCGTGCTTGAAAAGCAAATAACACTCCAAACAGAGGGCAAGGCCCCCCGAGAGGTCTGCTGCGGCGTCGGACATGCGATCATGCTTCTGAAGGACAAACGTCAGACTTCTATTTTCTTGGTTACCTGTGGAGTGAGCGCTTCTGTGTTGGACTCTTTCACTGTCAGCTGCACAAGAAGACGTCAGAAACAGGATTTCTCCTCAAGGAAATAAAAAAAAAAAAAAGGAGAAGCTGCAGTGATAAAAAGGTCTCAAGTAACAGAAGCGGCCTCGAGGCTTTTTGAGGAAAGACGGGAGTTTCCCATGTTGAAAGTAACCATGCACACACACAAACACACAAACACACACACACACACACACACACACACACATTGCCTCTGCACATGTGCCCCATTGTAATCATTTCTTCTGCACATGCTCAGTAGGTGGAAAATAACAACGATGTTTTCCTCCTGAGTGTCATGACTCCATATTCTCCTGGGACTTGGTACTTTTATTTTGACAGTCACCGTAATAACAATCCAATATGTACTCCGATTGTTAATGTTTAAAGAGTATTGTTCTCTGCAGGCATGTGTGTGTAGTTTCAATACAAAAACAACCCCCTTGTGGCCCAACAGGAAAACTACGTTGTTTTCTAAATGTCGCCGTGTAAACGAGAAAACTTTTCTGAAATGAAGACAAACAAAAAAAAAACACGCTTTATCACCTGAAACATGTTAACTGGGTGTCAAATTTTGTATTTAAAAAAACTAAATTTCAGGCAACATTTTGTGCAATCACATACATAACCGATACACACACATACACACGCACAATAAATAATAAAATTATAGCTCATGAAAATATAGTCTAATCTATGTTTGAGTATACCCACACATACTTATAAACATCTCATATATCTAATTAACATGCCTGAAAAGGGGCAGAACATTAAAGTGAAGCCGAACGCTGGTGCAAATCCGCTCCTATCAACATATCAAGTCAGGAATGGTGAACGTCACGATGTACTCTAAACTCTTGGACCTCAGATATTCATTATACAGCCTCCGCTTGTAACTCTCAGTATAAGTCAAATATGTAATCATACTTTTAATGGACAAACTTGGATCTGCATCCACATCAAGAACGGCCTTTTATTTTCTTGGTTTGCTCGATAATAAGTTCTGGACGGAAAGTAGAAGTAGTACTCTCAAAGAAAACGTGGGAATCAAGGAAGCGACACCCAGTCGTACGGTAATAGAAAACCTGAGAGGAAGAGTCTCCCGTGTTTTAGTGGAGCGTTGTCCATGTTGTCTCCACAGCTACGCCACCAGATCAGGAATACGAGGACTGAAAATAACCACAATGACACATTAACGGCCAGCATTAATGACTCTGAGGATTAGTTGGGATTAGTAAACTATTAGTGGATCGGTTGTGAAAACAGACTAAATATAGAGACGGGCCGAGTCGGCGGTGACTGAGTCGACTGTGTGAGCGCCACAGAGTCGGCCTTGTCCTCCGACTGCAGAAGAAAGACTGTGACCTCAAGATGTCCCGTCCTCGACACAAAGAGACTTTATCAACACAGCGGCTGAAGAGACGGAGGCTCCAACACACATATATTCTCCTTTAATACACCGTCATTACAGGCGATCACTCGACTTTAATTACTGATATATTTACCACAAAATATCAGATTGTGAATGCTCACTTTATTACTTTTATCAGATCATAACTCGATTCAAACCAACATTGAGACGATGTCCTGCTCTCAGCTCGTCTGAATGAGACGTGAGACGACGTTTCCAATCTGCACATGAGAGTGTGTGTCTGCATGCTTCTACTAAATATCACAATAACGAGGTACACATGCAGAGTACTGCAAATTGAGCGGTATGCCGTGTAGGAAAAACGTTGTTGGACTTGTTGAGGACGGTGACGTCCGCCATGTTGGCGGCCTGGTCACATGATCACATGACGAGCGGCTGCAGACTGACACGTTCCTGAAGTATCGGTGCTGCTCAGTGTGTGACTGACGGCGCTTCATTCTGCCTCTGACAGGCGTCCTCCGGCTCTCCTCTCTCCGTGAGCGTCTCTTTATCCCTTAACTGACTCGTCACTCTGTCAGCCGTCACTCCGTCACTCCGTCACTCCGTCACTCCGTCACGCTCTCGCTCCGATCTTCCTGCCTCGCCCAGATCTCAATTAATCAAAGCTTCAAGGAAGCAGAGATTCAACTGACTTTAAATGTGAATATCAGATCAGCAGATCCTCCTCAACACCTTGGATGTTTCAATAAAAAATAGGTTCTAATTGAGATGATTTATTCACATTAATTAAATTCAACACATTCTTTAAGTTGACTTAATAGTAGCTGTTATAATATGGATGAAGAGCTGTTTAATTTATATTCACTGAATAAATGACCTCTATTCAATATAAATAATCCTGCAAAGGAAATCATTTGATGTTTATTGGCTTAAAACAGTGTTGATTTACTGAAGTTGTAGAAGTTGCCTGAACTCAAATCAAAATAATTACTGATGAATAAATTGTTTACGTTAATAAAGTTGAATTAAGGATTTAAAAAAAAACAAAAAACTGGAGTAACATCCAAATAATACACTTCTCATTCCATGTGTTTCTCCCTCATTCAGCTCACTCCCTGGAAGAAACTTAACGATATGTCAGCTTGATCAAATATCCCCCCTCTAGTAAACTACATCGTTAAAAACACGTGTACTACCTTGACTCGGGTTTGAAAACTGTATTTTAGCATTTATAGCCATTTTCACTATTGAAGCCATTTCAGCGAATTTCTCTGCTCGTCGATTGTAAATATTTCTGCTGTTTTAATTCTGTTGTAGCCAATTTACTTAATGCAGCTGTAGATCTTTGATATTAAGCCACTGATGCGACGTTACAGAGACTTTAATGATGGAAAATGAGCTCCTGACTCCATCGTAGTTACTGCAGTTTTCCATAACTTCTTCCCGGTGTACGAAGTGTTGATGTCACGTCGTTTTGTAATAAACTGCTTATTTTTTTTCTGAGAAACATCTGAAGCTCCCTGCAGGCGACGCATCTGGTTTTCTTATCTTGTTCGTGTGAGGAAATAGAGAGTTACTCATAAACCCACCAGAATAACGAAGCTTCTGGATCGGATGTTCTGGACCTGGGCCTTTGCGACGCTGACACACACACACACACACACACACACACACGCACACACGCACACACACACACACACACACACACACACACACAGGGATTAGCATGGCTCTATCCGGCTGCTATTGGGTTTATCCAGCAGATTGGCTCAATAGTCTGACAAGTGACTCGCATCTGTTAAACCGGTCACACCCTTTACCCTGTGTGTGTGTGTGTGTGTGTGTGTGTGTGTGTGTGTGTGTGTGTGTGTGTGTGTGTGTGTGTGTGTGTGTGTGTGTGTGTGTGTGTGTGTGTGTGTGTGTGTGTGTGTGTGCGCTCAGACAGGTTAATCTCATTTCTCATGCGACTCCAAACTGTTTCAATATTTCATTGCGGCTTCATGAATATTCGTCCAAAAAAAAACTTCTTTCAGGACGGTTGACACAAATTTCATCTGTGAATAATTCACAGGAGGAACAGGAGTTATTACCTACGACACACACACACACACACACACACACACACACACACACACACACACACACACACACACACACACACACACACACACACACACACACACACACACACACACACACACACACACACACACATTGATTCTCATCATGTTTGTTTAATCCAATACCTGAGGGTTAAAATACTCACACACGAAAACACGTGAGTAAATTTCACCAGAGGAAAGTTTCGTTACAGAAATTAAAACAAGTCCACACTGTTTCAGTGAGAGGAACCACCTTTCATTTTGAAGCCATACTCTGAGATAATAATGTTTTTTCCATCACTGCATACATTTCATACATTTCTGCTTTATACAGGAATGTGTAACTGTAACTATTTGTATACTTTAGTAAGTGATTACTATCCAGCTGTATCTTCCTCCCAATAACTGATGTAACTTGTAACATCCAGATTGTAAAGCATCAGGAGAGCCTGAGGAAGACTTAAGATATTTATATTTATCTTAAAATTAAAATCCGTCACTGTGAAGGAGTAAAAATACGATGTGTTGTTTTTGTTTTTGCTGTGAAACCAGCAGCTGTTTCTGGATTCTTCACGTGGACTCTGAATAAAGCACCAAACTGCAGCATCATGTTTTGGATTTTCATTGCGATCAGTGAGAAAATGTAAAAAAAAAAAACGAAACAAAAAAAAAAAAAAAAACAGATTCTGCGCTGCGACTGAGCCTGGCAGCAATTCTAGAGCGCTCTGCACGAGGCATGGAGCACAACAACTGTTAGGCCTATAAACTGACACAATGTGTGATGCAAAACAACATAATGAGGGGAAAAAAAACAACGTAATTCCCCCTTAAAGCTTCTTAATGGATTTTGCTCCGACTGTAAACAGGCCGGGACTAATGCATATTATGTAGCATTTTGTGGAACTCATGTATTATGCATCCTATCTGCTCAGAACAGCAATATGGGGACGCAGAGGAAGAGACACATTACACACACACACATACAGTACACACACACACAGCTGCAGTGTGTGTGTGTTTTCCTTCCATGTGCACAGACTCGTTTACTGTAAAAGATGCAGGTTTACTTGTTTGTTGTGTGAATGAACAATTGGTGAACAACAAAATATTCACGTTGGAAATGGTCAAAAGAGCTAAAACAGCTCCTCCGTGTTCGTTGTGAATTTTCTTTCAACCTCAGCGGATCATCGTCTCTCGTCTTTACGCCAATCACAGATCCCCGTGAAGCTGCTAAAACAGCTGGAATAGAAGACAAAACGAGGGTGAAATGGCTCATGAAGCTAAATTAATTAAAACGGGTTATAAAGACATGAAGGTGCTATAATAGGTCAGTAGTTGAAAAGGTGAAAACAACTAAAACGGCTAAAATAAACAAATTGGCTGCAAAAGCTAAAACTACAACAGCTTTTTTGGCTCAAAGACGTCAAACTGACAAACTAATTTTAATGACTAAAATTACAAAAATAGAATCTTTATTGTACACGCTAAGTTTACATTTTGGTGAAAATAGTTTGTCATCTGTGTGATAAGTTCTACCTGGTGTATGAATAAGACAAAAAAAAAATCATAATAACAGCAGTAAATGATGCAGTCTTTGATATAAATGTACTAATGGAAGTGTGTGTGCGCGTGTGCATGTGTGTGCGTGTGTGTGTGTGTGTGTGTGTGTGTGTGTGTGTGTGTGTGTGTGTTATTCTGCCCTGCGAAAAGATCTGCTCCTAATTAAGACATGAAGCTTGTCATTTTAACATCCTCCTCGATGGCCACAGGCGCACACAAGCAAAGTCTCAGGAGTGCTCAGCTCTCCAGCAGATGGAGTGTGTGCGTGTGCGTGTGCGTGTGCGTGTGCGTGCGTGTGTGCGTGCGTGCGTGTGTGTGTTAATGAGGAGGTCTCTAAGTGTTACGAGGTTGAGAAACACAGTTTCCAGGCGGAGCAGGACTGAGAGGAGCTGGATGATGAAGGAGGAGGTGCAGCTTCGCTCCCCGTCTTCACTTATTCATACCTTCACATGTGCGGCGGCTGCAGGCTGCTGTGCCCGCATGCTCGCCTGACGTTTTCTGCAAGGTTTTACTCCACAAAACAGCCGAGAGAGAGAGAGAGAGAGAAACTACAGCCCCAGTAAAAGACGGGATGTCGCGTAAAATGTAAATAAAAACAGAGTGAAAGCCATGTTGTCATTAAATAACCAGAGTCGTGAACGAAGGAGTCAAACATCTTCATATGCAAGTGACCCGACTCAGAGGAATATTAGATCACTTATCGTGTACAGAAATCCAGAATGTCGTCTTCTGATTGTGATTCCTGGAGTCTGTCCAGATTTTCATTGGTAACATTTCAATTCGGTGTTATTTCTAGTTAATAATTCTAATGCACCAAATTATTACAATACAGATGGGTAACTAGGCAATCGCTCACTCCGGTAATATTCCCGACACGAGCATTAAATGCAGACATCAGACAGGGACTTCATTTCATTCAGTATTTGTCCTCAGGTATTTCTGGAAAGGCTGAGTTGACTGTGATTAGTCAGATGACTGGTAAAGACCTTCCTTTTAAAATCCTAATCTGTGCTTTTTAAATATCACTCCTGAAGATTTTCATATCTCAAACAATCTAAGGTCCCTAATTAAAGTTTGCTTCTTGGAGGCTAAACGCAGTTTTGCGTCTTCATGGAGGAAAGAGTCACGATGTGGAATTTCACAATGGCTTAACGGGATGACTTTTGAGAAGATGAGCTACTTTACTAAGAACCAACTTGATAGATTTTGGGGAATCTGGGCTGTTCTTCTACACTCTGTTAGTCCAAAATGAATATCCAACTTGACATTTTGAACGAGGTCATTTGATAAGATCAACTTGTCTAGACGGTGATTTGGGACTGCGTTTTATTCATATTTTATTTATCTATTTTTTATTTCTGTTTATTTTAGTTCACTTATTGATTTACTTATTTTCATATATATATATATATATATATATATATATATATATATATATATATATATATATATATATATATATATATATATATATATATATATATATATTTGTGTTTTATTTCCTGTTTATCTGTATGTATATGTGCACAAGAGGGCATGTTCATTGCTCCTCATTTGCTAAAAATAATAGATGTTTAAATCTAAAGATAATGCTCAAACTTTATGCAAAAAGAGCAAAAGAAAGAAAAGCGACTGAGCAGAAGTAGACAATCACCTCCAGTGACTGAGCGTCACACACACCGCGAGACACAACCGAGATGCAGCTGAGATACAAAGTACAACCAAGATTCAGACAAAAAACTGCCAGAGTTACAGCCAAGACAGAGCTGCACAGCGTCTTCCTGGTAACTAACGGGTTAGTTAGGTTGAGTACTGAGCTGCTCACCGGAGCGAAGCTGCATGATGAATTTAAATCAGCCTGCTTCCTGTCCTCCAAGCTCGCGGTACAGAAAACAACATTTAAATAGTTCGACTGAACACAGAGAGAGAACTGCTGCTTTCTGTGGAGTTTTCTCCTTCAAATCCTTCAATCTGGAGACTGTTTCTGTGGGATTTTCTCTCTGAGGTTTATCTGGATGAAGCAGCTCACACACTGACGTGATGCAGGAAAAACATTAAAAGGACGTTTTGACTTTCAGATCTACAGCTCACCGTTTCATTTGAAGAAGAAAAACCACTCGTGTTTTACCGATGTCATTACTTTGCAAACAGCAGCGATGCTGAGCTCCACTGGAGCACACGGGCGAGGTTTCTGTCATTCTCCTGTTGGAGGGAACATGACCTCTGACCTCTCCAGTCTTTGCTCTCAGCTTCTTCGAGGGAGCGCTGAGGGGGAAAAGTCATTCCAGGCGACATGTTATTCCAGGTCAGGCACGAGCAGGGATGAGCTGATCTCGAGAGCGACGTCATTTCACTCTAATGCCGGCGCTTTATTCAGACATCCACACACTGACCCCGTCCCACAGCGAAGACCCGCCACAACCGGATCGGTGGGAGGAGACTGAGAGCACGGGACTCGAACCAGGGACTTTTTGATGTGAGGCGGGAGTGCTAACCACTGCACTGCTGTGTGGCAAGAATCATAACAATAATTGTGATGTGTGTGTGTGTGTGTGTGTGTGTGTGTGTGTGTGTGTGTGTGTGTGTGTGTGTGTGTGTGTGCGCGCAAACATTATCCGCAGTATTTTTGTGTCGATTCTTGGCTCTGTGAGTTTATTTTGCAGCTGTCTCTCTGCATGTACCTCCAATTTCAGTCTTTATCTGAATCACTCAGGCACACACACACACACACACACACACACACACACACACACACACACACAAACACACACACACACACACACACACACACACACACACACACTGCTGCTACTATTTCCCTCAAAGACAAAATTCCCCACGAAAACAAGCGACACAGTGACACAGACGTGGAGTGAAGTGGACCGTTTGCTGTGTCTGGAGGCTCATTTTAGACGAGACACATTATTCATGTACAGAAACAACGGAATCTGGTTTGGACAGACGTATTTAAAGATGGAGGCAATCCAAACTTGTCCTCCAGTTTATCTGTCACTGCAGAAAACTAAAAAAAAAAAAACCGTCTGACAGCAGAGAGAGAGACAGAGTGTGAGACAGAGAGAGAGACAGAGCGAGAGAGACATAGACAGAGAGACAGAGCGTGAGACAGAGAGAGAGACAGAGCGAGAGAGACAGAGACAGAGAGACAGAGTGTGAGACAGAGAGAGAGACAGAGTGTGAGACAGAGAGAGAGAGACAGAGTGTGAGACAGAGAGAGACAGAGACAGAGAGACAGAGACAGAGCGAGAGAGACAGAGACAGAGACACACTGGTGACTGATGACATACGAGTCCTTTAGGAAGAGATGTCATGACTCACAGAAGAAAAAGAAACAAAGGAAAGATGAAGTTGGAGAAGAAGAAGACATGTTTGTGGAGGACAGGAAGAAACCATCTGAAGATATGAAGGAAGAAAGCAGAATGTAATGGATGGAAGAGACTGGATGGAACTGTGGCATTAGGAGTGAGATAATCAGCATGGAGAGAAGACAGGATGAAGGGATGGGGACTGAAGGACTGGACGGGACGGAGGGGGTGGACAGAGCTACAGGACGGAGGTTAAGGATCATGAATTCAAAAGTGAAAAAAGCTCTTGAAACAAGATTGTCAAGGTTTAAGCAAGTCGTTACTAACTTCCTCCCCTACAGCCCCTCCAGATTGTCTCTCAGGACGGACGTGGACGCCCCTGTTCGATCAGACATTGAAGTTTGGAAGCAGCTCAAAATGAACCCAAAAGAGAAAACGTCTCTCCGTCGTTAGCGAACGAAATGAGCTGAAATGCTTTCTGAAACAGGGTGGAGCTCTCCTGGTGACGGAGAAAGACCGTCCCCTGATCTGTCTGCCCCCCCACTGGGTACAATGGCCACACATTAATCCCTGAACAGTAAGAGACAGGCAGCCAAAGAGCTCCAGACAGAAATGCCAGGCCTTGCCCCGGGCGGCCCACGCTCTGCTTACAGTCTGTTCAGACAGGAAGTGAAGACCGCCCGGCAGAAACTCCAATTACGGGCTCTTCTCATCAGCTTACACCAGTTTACACTGATCGAACTGACCGACCAGGACAGAAGAACAAACAGGACAGGAAACAGAACCAGGGCAGGGGGCAGGACCAGGACAGGAGACAGAACCAGGACAGGAGACAGAACCAGTACAGGAAACAGAACCAGGGCAGGAGGCAGGACCAGGACAGGAGACAGAACCAGGACCCGAGGCAGGACCAGGACATGAGGCAGGACCAGGACAGGAAACAGAACCAGGACACGAGGCAGGACCAGGACATGAGGCAGGACCAGGACAGGAAACAGAACCAGGACACGACGCAGGACCAGGACAGCAGCGTCACAAAGTTGCAGTTATTAGTGAACTTTCAAAGAACTCGTCTCATTAATATTCCAACAAACTGTTGCAGAGCTGCTGTCTCTCTCTCTCTCTCTCTCTCTCTCTCTCTCTCTCTCTCTCTCTCTCTCTCTCTCTCTCTCTCTCTCTCTCTCCTCTCTCTCTCTCTCTCTCTCTCTCTCTCTCTCTCCTCTCTCTCTCTCTCTCTCTCTCTCTCTCTCTCTCTCTCTCTAGTAGCTGTGATTAGCATTAGCTCGTAGCCGCAAAGAATCCCTTCAGGGAACTATAAAACAAGACATTTTCCTTTGGCTCCTTTCCTGTATTATTTTATCAATATTTTATTTATTATTTTACTCCACAAGTTGAATATGAAATAAATGTGTGTGCCCTCCATCGTCTCCTTAATCCCCCCCCCCCCCCAACCCCGAGCCTCCTCAGACAATGCCCCTCTTGATTTGCCCTTTTTGCTGTTCATCCCCCCTGAGTGCTTTACTTCCTGCTCTGGCTGTTCCTGGAATCACTGTGGCTGTGGACGGGTAATCTTCTTAGTGTCATGGGTACGGGGGGCGAGGGTCCGGGGCCCCGCCGTGTGGAGGCGACGTGGATGGATAACAGATTGACAGGACGCTCTGCTGAGGGCTTACGTCCCCTAACCCACTTTTTATCCACACTCTCACACACATGCTCACACAGATTAAAATGCTTCGGAGCTTTACAAATAATGGCAGCCGTTACATGAGGGGGGCTGAGAGGAAATTCAATTACAGGAGGACACTGAAGGAATGAGGAGAGAGACAGATTTACCATCCTGTTTCCTCCTACTGTAAAATTATTCATGTTTTAGTCCAGATTCTTCCTGCCACAGTTTCAATCGATGTGGTTCAGAGGAGGCAGAGCGGAGCAGCGGTTAGCCTGAACGTACAAACTTCTCACAAACAAAGGACTCAAACGGGGATTTCCTCGCTGTGAGGCGCGGGAGCAAACCACCACACCACAGCTACACCTATGAAACAACACGGTGGCGCAAGAACATTTATTCCATTCAGCCAGTGACGTGCGGTGTCGTTCAGGCTGTTTGTACCCAGATGCACAGGAAGGACTTCAACAGAGACAAATCCATCCATCGTCTAGTTTCTTCCACCTTTTGTTTACCTGTGATGTAGAAACATAACTGAATGAGACGGCGGTCGCCAATAGTTCGTCCCTCCTAATGTGCTCTCAGTGATTCATCACATTTACAGCCACACTCATAACGGCTCAGACACAAACGTCCCACCGCGACACGCTGCAGGTTGTGGTAGTTTGTTCTTGGTCAGGTGAGTGTCGGAGCCTGATGTCAGTCCAACAGGGGAAAGTACAAGGAGCCGACCCAAAACTGAGACGGAAGTCATTATGACGTCTTGATGAACTGTAATACTACTGGCGACGGTACGTGTACACCAGTGACGCGCGGTGAGGTTCATGGCTGGTGAGGCACTGACTTCTTCACAGTCAGATTTACAAACATATGAACCCTAAAGAGGATCTTATTCACCATTTGATTGGCAGCAGTTAACGGGTTATGTTTAAAAGCTCATACCAGCATTCTTTACACATACAAACTGTAGCACACAAAAAAGCACATTTAATAAATAAAACGTTATTATGGTCTTACCTTTACTTATAAATGAAGTCCATGCGCCGCTCCTTCTGAACAAAAGCATCGATAACTTGTTTATAGAAGTTTAGAAAACTGTTTTATTTTAGATATGTAATCCTCCATGTTAAAAGTAGTCCAGGCAAGAGGAAAAAATAAACGATCGCTGCCGCTGCACTTGACTTGCTAACTGTAGCTTGTTGTCACTTATTCTGCAGCCGAGGAGTCGCAAGAAGGATCCCTGGGATCACTAGCGCCCTCTACCATGAGGCAGGAGAACTGCGTGCCTCACCCAGTGGCGTCTTCGCAGCCGTTTTATGATTGCTCAGCACAAGAAACACGTTACACACATACAGTTGTTGACAAAATACACTGTACATTATATACCTCAGTTAACTAAACTATGGAAATTTATAATAAATTCATACAGCAAAAGTGTGTGAACATTTTAATAGCGACATACAGAGAGATAGCAATACGGTCTCACTGCACAACAGGCCAGCAGTTAGCCGAGTCATTGCGCAATCCATGGTGAGGCTCAGCTGGCTGCTGCCTCACCGCAAGTCTCTTCTCAGTATTTGAACGGTAAATGTGAAAATTCAGCGATTTTGAATAAAAAATAATCTAAAACTGGTGAAGTTAAATGGAAAATAACTTTATAGTATAATCACTGGATACATATAACAATTTAATTAATTTTTTTTCTTTTTACATCTTTTTTCTTTCCATGATGGCAGGTGAGGCACTGCCTCACCTGCCCCGTCACTGCACGTCACTGCACTGGATTGGAGCATTAGCATTAGCATGTGTCCACAGTAGCTGGGATTAGCATCAGCGTGTTTAAATCACGTCCTGATCTTCAGCAACCGGCGCCACACCTCCTGCAGGTCGGACTCACAGTTATTTATTTGCATATCCCTGGAACATTTTGATGTATGTGATGCAGAGTTTTGCTGAGCTTGCAGGCGGCTCATCAGATATTCATCCAGTGACACAGATTTCCTGCGGGGAGACGGATGCCGCCGCCTCGTACCATCAGTCACTGAGCCCAGGCAGCCTGCTGCTGCATCACAGGCGCCGCTATGAGCTGTGCTCCTCAGGTTTTTCCACAACTGCTCCCAGTCAACTCATTCCTTCAGAATCACTGCAACCACTCTGCGCAAGTAATCAGATTACAATTCTTTCTTTAAGTCACATGACTGAGCAGGATTGACATCGATGAGGTGGACCGGGTTGAACTGAAATGTGTGGATCGTCTGAGTAAATAGGAGTTTAACTAAATAGTAACAATGGCGGCATTAGCTTCAGCTAACGTTAGCCAGCACTATTATATATCATGTTACATGTTCCACATTGTCAGTTACATTTTCAAACATTTCACCAGACTGGCCTTATGAAGGGATGCTAATGTTTATTTAAGGTGGCTAATGCTAATTCAAGCAACTGTCGATACAGGCTAATGCTAATGCTAATGCTACTTCCAGTGGGACTTGTTTTATCTTGCTGTCAGGACCTTTCAGTTCAAATCATTGAGGCTCCTCCCATCAACAGGAGATTAGTCAAATAGTAACCATGGACACCTTGTGGTCTCAGCTTCAGTTTGGACATCCAGACTATTTAGACTGTTTAACTCATTTTCAAGATGTTTTCCTGATGGTTTCTAAGTAGGTGTTCGTCAGACTGTCGTCAGACTGGATTCTAACAGGTTCATTTGAGCTGCTGTCTGGAAGCTTTTTAGACGTTAGATGTTTTCTGCTTCACATTTAAGCTGCGGATTAACTGCTTTCAGACCATTTTTAACTAGTTTTTGGACTGAATTCTCTCTTCAGACCATATTTAAATTGGTTTCAGGACTGAATTCAGATTTTAATCTGGTTTTAACAGCATGTCCAGACTAGTTTGTAGCCGGATTGGTTTCTCGCTGGTATTCCCAATGGATTCAGACTGGTGTTTTTTTAAAACTGGATTTTATCTGGTGTCTGGATGTCGGCGTTCTACCATCGTGTGCATTTCCACCAGTTTGCTTTCAATAATTCAATGAGTATCTGATTTCTTAGGATTAGGACTGCATTCAGAAAGGTCTTTTGACAATGACTCCCTCCACTCAAATGTAAAGCTTCACCTTCAACACTTTATCCCGCAACTGTTTTAAACATAGATAAGAACAGATGAAAGATTATGGGACAAAAAGAGAAGCAAACAAACCATGTGGAGCAAAGTGTGTTTTTCATGTAAATCTCCAGTTTTCATGTTTTTTCAGTTTTCTAAAACACTCCAAGTTAAAACAAGTCGCTTAGATACTTTCCCCCTCATTAATATTCAACTTCACGCAACAAGGTGCTACTAAACCTAATCAGATGTTCCCCTCCGCGGGGGAATAGCGTGAGAACGATGACGTTTCGATTATGTCTGGTGTTTGACCTTACAAGGACACGACAGGAATAAGTTCAGGTATACTGACATACTGAGACATAGATTGAAACTAAACCCTCAAATATGTTCAGTGTGTTCAGCGCCACGATATCACATTTCATTTAGGACGTGGAGACTCAGAGCTCCTTCATGTCAAAGTCACACAAACGATATCATGTAAACAGGCGTGAAACTCATAGAGCCCTCCTGTACAAACTCTTGTTGGTGCACCGTGTCACTCACGCCGTCATTCTGAGTAAAACACTCTGAACCTAATCCAACTGAAAGCTGAAAGTATTTGCTAGAAGAGTGAATCAATCTCTGTTGCACCTGCTCGTGTCTGTTTGAGTCAGAAAGCTTCCAGGATCGTTGAACAGTGACTGTATTTACACCAGGCTGGGAGCTTTTGGTGGCGCTGCTTCCTCCAACAGGCTGAAACTAAAAGTGCTCAAGTCAGTTTTATTCTTCTCATTTTAAGCAAAGCAAAGTTTTTCTTCTTTTACCCCCCCCCAACAGGATCTTTATACACAAAAGCAAAGTGTTCAGAGAAGAGACACCAAAGATCACTGGGGGGAAAAAAAAAAATCATCTTCGTCGTTGAAGTGGA
>NC_137637.1:32843585-32853242 GCF_963383615.2 Lipophrys pholis | reverse complement strand
AGTATTACTATTTTATTTTATATCCACTTTTAAGTTCTTTTCCTTTTTAAACTTTCCAAAAAAAGCATAAAAACTTTAAAATATGGAGTTTGTCATTGTGTGTGTGTGTGTGTGTGTGTGTGTGTGTGTGTGTGTGTGTGTGTGTGTGTGTGTGTGTGTGTGTGTGTGTGTGTGTGTGTGTTTTATACTGTTTACCTAAATGCTAAGTATCAAGGGATTAAGAAATTATCATTTCCTAAGCCCTCCATGCCTATTTGTTAACAACAGCAACAACTAGGGGGGAGGAGGAAGAGGAAGATGAGGAAGGGGAGGAGGAGGAAGAGGAAGAGGAAGAGAAGGAGCAGAGCAGCCGCCTCGTACTGCTGTAATTGATTTGTTTGAAGCCAGGCAGGAGGAGAAGGAGGCCTGCTGGTGACAAAAGAAGC
This sequence comes from Lipophrys pholis, assembly GCF_963383615.2. Classification (NCBI taxonomy): domain Eukaryota; kingdom Metazoa; phylum Chordata; class Actinopteri; order Blenniiformes; family Blenniidae; genus Lipophrys; species Lipophrys pholis. The sequence continues at coordinate 32,852,817 of NC_137637.1, read as the reverse complement.
ATTAGTCTGAATTAATCAGAAGGAATTGTGATGGACACAAACAAAAACTATCTTCCTCTTCCTCTTCTTCCTCCTCCATCCATCCACCTCAGGCGCTGGATACAAACAACCCCAGCTGATGGTGTGACGGCAGTTTAAACATTGTTGTGATCATATCACACTGTTTACACATTTACTTAAATAAAATGACCAATAATTATCAGATTTTTCTTCTGCAAAGAATTTGTTTATCTTTTTTGTTTGTTTGTTTGTTTGTTTGTTTGTTTGCTTCTGGTGAAGTTAGTCTGATAATTGATTTGTCCAAACAAGGCGTACCACAGGGTGTTTCTCAGGGTCCACTCATTTTTCTCTCATTTTCACTCATTTGATTGACATGTTTAGTTGTACGCCGATGACTGTCAATGGTACACCCCAGAACAACGCATCAACAATACAAACTTTAATGCAGAAAGACTCGGACGAGTCGCGGCGTTTTCATGAGGCTGCATTTTCACTGAGCGCGAGGACTGTCAGCTAATACGTAAGTATTCAAGATTCGATATTCAAGAACCCAAAGAGAACCCACCAGAACATGCAAACTCTTCACACTTAAGCCACAACGACAGAATTAGAACCATAACATCACACGGTAATATAAAAGTAAACTGTAAAAGGTATTTACTTAGATTACCTTTATTGATATAGTATATTTTATAGACAAATTCACCCCTGAATAGAATATAGGAGAGAAATCTAGATTATGCAGGAGATATTTTCTCCTGTATAATTCATCTTTGTAGTAAGATTTGGTCCGAATACGTTTTCATCTCTCTATGTTGTTTGAATAAATGCCTCCCTGCAGATATTATGAATAATTCAAGTCCTGTTTGCTTCGCTTCGCTTCAGTTAAAAACTGAGGGATGAACGTCCTAATCTCACCGTGACGTTCATCCACCTCCATCCCACCATTACTGCAATTAAATTACAGGAATTAACAAAAGTACTGGCTGATCCTGAGCAGCAGGAGGACAAAGAGGAGGATGAATGAGGGAGTGAGGGAGGGAGGGAGGGATGGAGGGGGAAAAAAGCGATAAAAGATAGAGGTGAGAAGCGAGTGAAAGCAGGAGAAGAGGTGGAGTAGTGGGGGGGTGGGGGTGGGGGGGGGGGGGGGGGGGGGGGCTTCAGGCGACTGTTAAACTGACTTAATCAGATCAACTTAGTGACCTGGATAAACTGACTGGAACGCAGAAAACACACAACTACTCACATAACTAACCAGCCAGGGTTGGGGGGGGGGGGGGGTTAAATGGGCTTGTTGCTATTAAATTACATCAAGTCTTCCTCCCACTAACTAACTGCAGCTGAACTTTTCAAAGTTACAAATGAGTTCCGATGGATTTTAAAGACTTAAGAAGGATAATCGAGTGTAACTTTCCACACAAGCTGCTTCAAACATCAAACTTTAATAAACCACCGGACTGCTTTGTGAATGACTGACCAACTCTTTTTTTTTAAACATGTTTTCTGGCGGCTTCACTCATCGGGAGATAATAAACTGCCGCAGTCTGGTTTTACGTAACAGTTCCAGCCGTGTTTCTCTTACTGTCACGTCAGATTTCCAAAAATCCCCGTGGGGCCTCGGAGCTTCAGCATCATTCACCAACTGGAATTTGATCTGATGAAGAGACTTCATGAAAAGTCAGCGGGCGCTCGGAGGCAACGAGCAGATCTGATGAGGATTCATCGTGGAACAGGCCGGCCTGAAGTCAGGACGCTGCGCTGAATGTGAGGAAGGACAGGATGCAGTGATTTGCAATCCTCATATAATATATTTATATATATAAAGGGGATAAATCCACTCAAAAACATTGTGACAGGTTCATTCACCTGTAGCAGCAAATCTGTCAATGAGTTTTAGAAGAGGAATGTTTGGATTATGGATTAATTTACTTTTAAGACTTTAATGATCCTATTTGGGGAAAAAAATCCTGTATAACAACAGTAAAATTAAAGTTTGCAAAGTGCACTGAATTCCTCACTTTTAACTTTCATATTAGCATTTACCAGAGCTGGTATTTTTTATTAAAATTGCATTTAAAGCTTACGTTACTTACTTTTACTGGACATGGGAGCAGTCAAAGGTCCGTTCTACTGTATCAACAGGAGATTAGATTTATTTCAAGCACGTCTGAAGCTACATGTGTTTTTCATTTCAGCAAAAATCAGAAAAAAAACCCAAACAAACTTTTCCTGCAAAATGAGCTCATCGGTACAGCCAGCTGTGGCCGACGGCGGCTCTCCTCTGAGTTGAGGACCCGGGGGAATGTGCATGTTAAGCGTTCCTGGCAGTGTGTGGTCAGGTCCGCGGCGCCGCTGCATTGTCGCAGGTCGTTATAGCGACGCCACAGTGCAGAGCCGCGCCACATCCATTAAGAAAAACTGCCCCGTCACCGGAACGGCCAGACGTTTGTTCAACCGCATCACTTTCTTCCCATAATGCATCCTGGCGCCAGGTGTTTCCCGAGCAGTTGACCGTCGTGAAAATACTGATTGACTTGTAACTTTAAAAATCTACCAGCCACACTGACAAGCTGATCTAAGTTAAGATCCCTGCGTTTTACCGTCAGAATGTTGGCAGGACATGAGCGACAGCAAAGAGTGACATATAATTCTAGTACAACTGAATCTTAATTTTTTCCCTCATAATTAAACATTGAACCATGCATAAGATAAGATAAGATATCCTTTATTTATCTCACATGTGGAGAAATTTGCAGTGGTACAACAGGATAGTAAAGAGAAAGAAGCACACATAGCCGAAACTAAAAAAAAAGCAGATAAAAATATAATATAATAAAAAACACAGATAAATATAAAGTTTATTACATAATGCGACAAATTATTACATTTTCTCATAAAAAAAAAAGTGGAACAGCCACATTTTGTAATAACTGTTGCATTATGTAACACGATATTAAAAAATGTGGCAAAGTTTATTAGAAAATGCGTTCAGGAATTTTATCACAAAGAGCGGCGTTATTACATAATGAGTTGAGAATGTATTACATTACATATTGCACTATTATTACTAGAACGTTGTGTAAGCGGTAGCACCAGTCTGATTCACTCATTAAGTTCTGATAAATATTGTAAAGATGCTCTATACTCTGGATGTCTCGTGGGACCGAGTTAAATCAGGGTTACGAAGGCGTTTCCTCGTCTGGATTCAGATCGGAGCAGAAATGCTCAGTAAGTTTACTGGAAACGACTGAAAGGAAAACAATATAATGATCAGTGATGCTGCTGCATGCGTGATGGCGTGACGATGTGATGGTGGCGCGATGAGATGATGGTGCGGTGACAGTGTGGTGACGGCGCCCTGACAGCCAGCGCAGTGCGGAGTTATGACTCGCTGCTTTAATAGTATTGGAGACATAAAACATTTCTGCAGTAAATGTGGAGAGGTGGTGCGAAGTGGTAAAAAAGCTGAATTCGTCTCTCGGGTACTTGGAAGTAATGGAATAGTGTGTGTGTGTGTGTGTGTGTGTGTGTGTGTGTGTGTGTGTGTGTGTGTGTGTGTGTGTGTGTGTGTGTGAGAGATGGACTGTTCACCTGTCCAGGTGAACCTGCTGGGATCAGCACACCGAGACTCTGGGATGGATTAATGTGGAGGATGGACGGATGTGACTTACAGTCCTGGCAACATTAGTATTGCTGGAATGTGAGCGGTGGAAATATAAATGACAGTATCATATGCATACAACTGAATGTGACAGTGGAAACGGGAATGTTTGAAATGGGGAAAAAAATAAAAAGAAAGTGGCACCAGAGAAATACCCTGTGGTACTCCCTGTTTGGACAATTAAAAGCAGACAGAATCAGTTTACGTGCTCATTAACAATCAGATCATTATCTGATTTATTTTGTTATGAAATTACTCAGAAGAACACAGCATAATAAGATGAATCAGAAAACTACAGATATTTTATTTTGACGAATCAGATTTTGCCTTATCCTACATGAATATATAGGAAAACAAAACCAATAAGGAACTGAGAATTTGAATCAGTAAACTTTGTCGAAGAAAATCTGTAGGATTCCTCCGGTGACCATCGGCGGAACCTGAAATCCTCCTCACTCGCTCTGCGGGAGTCAAACTTCGCTGCACCGACAACACCGAACAGCTGAATGAGATCGTCCTCCTCATCCTCCTCTTCCTATGCGGATTCCCGCTCTATTTCCATCTCGTCTCTCCTCTCCAGCCGTCATTTCACTCCACAATCTGTCATCCCGATGATCCGGGAGACGAGACGAAGGGAGGCGAGGAGGAGGAATGAGGTCAGTGGCACTTCTCTTCCAACGGCTGATGGAGGGATGAGGACGGTGAGGAGGACGCTCTGGGCTTTCTCTCCCTCTTTCCTCCACACACACACTTCAAAAAGTCTCTTCCCTCCGTCACCTCTCGTTACTTCACCTCGTTTCTCTCCAACACTTCACACAACCTTTCTCCCTCCGTTCCTCCATATTTTATCTTTCATCTCCGGCTGCCCAAAAAAACCCTCCCTCCATCATATTACTCTCCTTTGTATTGCCATGAAGTTTGTTGTTCTTCACCTTCCTCCAGAGGCAGCGCTTCACTTCCCGGGTCCTAATCTGTGTTGCTCGAGTGTAACAAGTACAAAACAGCAATACTTTACCAGTAAAACTAAAATATACTGAGACTTGTGATGAGTATGGTAGAGTTTATAGTAGTTCCTTAAAACTTATACATTTCAAAGATGTTTTTTTTTCAACAAATTCTTAAGATAGAAAAGAAAATACAGTTATTTAGTTTTTCAAATGTACAAAATGACTTTATCTTATTGGAGGAGCTGTAGAATTCAGTTCAGTGTTGAATCAGGAGGAAGTAGAAAAACACTGCAGCCAGTTTGAGAAGAATAAAAGTGTCACAACTTCTCCACTCAACATTACACTTGGTAGTAAAAGTTATTAATCGAAGGATTTGTTTACACCACAACGTTTTTTTCAAGTGAAAACTTTCATCGTCTTTTAACACGAGAGCGGAGTGGAACCTTTTGACACCGCTCCGACTCGTGTAAACGGGCGAAAACGCAACTTTCCGAAAATTGTTGGAGCTCCATCTCGATGTAGGCGGAGGAAACGCTGCTACTGCACATGCTCAGTAGACGGACAGTAAGAACAATGTTTTCCTCCAGAGGTGTCATGACTCCCAGTTCCTATTCCCCTCGGACTTGGTAGTTTTATTTTGACAGTCAACTATAAACTGGGTTCTTTTAGCTGGTAGCAGTAAAGTTTGTTTGTAGCAACAGGAATCTGGGTTACTTGTAGTAAGACATTTTTAAATCTATTCTATATTTGGAGGAAGAATTATCTCCTATTCTCCCGCTGCACTCTGTCATTTACCTCCATTAAGATTTATATTTTCTCTTCAGTGATAATAGTCACCGTCTCCATCCAGACGTCAACGCCACTGAATATCAATGAGCTCAATTGAATCTCTGACTAAACTTTGGCAATAACTTTTTTTTATTTACAGCCTTTAAATGAGGCAGAAAGTGCATAAAACAGTAAGTGAAGTGAAAGCTGCCATGTAATTAACCGCCACGCTGTCTTCCTTTATTATTATTCTCCTCTCCACCCGAGCACAGTTTATGCAAACCTTAAAGAAGTGGGATTAAAAGAGAATGAAGAGGGAGTGACTGGAGGTGCGTTTCCAGCAGCTGAAGCGAGAGTGAATCCAGTTAAATGTCACCGGGCCCATTGAAGAGTGAAACTGCTGGGAGCTCTGCGCCACTCGCAAAACCATGCTGCGTACTAAACCTCCCCGAATGGACAAAACCTACTTTCATCAGAGTTTCTACGTGGTGACACTTACCTGCAGTGCTCCTCCTCCAGTAAACAGGAGTTTGGTTACCTAGTAACAGCTGTTAGTATTAACCTGGATCAGTAACGGTGTCAGAGACAGCAGTGGAGTACAGCTGCTCGTATCTGTGGCGAAAGCTTCATAACTGTGGGTAATGAATGAGCATTTTTGCATTTTCATTTCAGAAGTTTAGTGTTTAAACGACAACGGCAGAAACGCTGAAAACGATGCAGCTTTCAAGTTTGGCCACTAGTCGGTGCTGTTGGTTGCTTTTGTGATGAAACCACACGCGCATGTATGCAGAGAACAACACGCTATAAACGTTAACAACTGGAGTACAACGGCGAATCTCAACGATAAAAGGAGAATCTGGGCTGGGGAGTCATGACACAGAAAACATTGTTGTTATTGTTCGTCTACTGAGCATGTGCAGAACAACTACTTTCCTCCGGCCGCGGTGAGCATGTGCAGTAGCAGCGTCAACATGGACAAAGAGCCCAAGCACAATGGACTCGGGAGTGTTTTTGAAAAGTTCCACCACGGGAGCCGTTTTCAAAAAGTGTCTCCGAGCACCATTGTGGTGTAAACAGACGCCCAGAACGCAACAAACGTTTTTCGTTTTCACTTTAAAAGTGTTGTCGTGTCAACGGAGCCTAAATGGGTTTTTTCTAGTAATCACTTCACTAGGGTGTTAATGTTAAATGTCAAGCTCGACAGTAATAGATTACTTCGTCCCACAGCGATACAGAAGCCTCCCCAGTGTGTCACAGCGGCTGTGGAAAGCTTGTTGGCCACATTAAACCTCCAGCTTTTTCACTTACACAAAGGTCTGCGTGGGTCAAGGTGCAATTTGAGCTAAAAGGGCAAAACAGACAGAAAATAGAAAAAAAAACAGGAGGGGGAGGCGAACCCCGCCGGCAGCGTGCAGCCACACACTCCCATCTGTCACTAACATTTTCAATTCCTCCCCGGGAAAAACTAAAGAGCCTATTTTGGAAAAAAAAAATAAAAATAAAAGATGTACGTCGACAAGACAAACTCTGGTGGTGTTTCATAAGCCTCGGGCTTCTACCAGAGACAAAGACCTGCATGGAATCTCTTCACATCTTCCAAAATCATTCACTCGTTCTTTTACTGTATATTTTGTCCAAAACATGCTCGGAATGTGGAAAATCTGTGTATATATTTGGGGGAAGAATTATCTCCTATCCACATTTTTGTTCACAATTCGGTAAAACCGTTTCCACAAAAGAAAGAAAGAAAGAATTTCCGATAGAAGGTGGAAAATAGGAGCAAAACCACAGAAAGCTCATCAACGCGTGCGGAAGGTTCAGGAATAGCGTGCGACGACTTTTGTTAACGGTTCGTAAAACTGGTTCCAATAAAATCACAAAAGACTGCAAAAAGAAAATTGGCCAGTCGAAACAGAAAATGTGTAATTTTTATAAAACTATGAAAGAAATCCAGTGAATCTGTTGTTTATTACAGAAGAAGGAAAAACTGAGAATTTCTATATGAGAGAAAAATACATAAGAGCTTATAAAAAAAAGGCGACACTGACGATTGTCAGATGTTGAGTGTTGGGGTTTATGGTTGGTTATTAGCATATAATTACTGTAAGTAATAGATTACTAAAAGTAATAAATCACTGGAAGTAATTTATGAAAAATTGAGATTATTAATGGAAGTAAACGGTCATTTACTCATTAACAACTCCTAAAGTAATTGAATAATTACTTTAAAAACAAAAAAAAATGAAAAATTATCAAAAATAATTTTTAATAAAAAAAAATATTAATTTGCATAAATTTGTTATTCATGTATTAATAATAAATCGGGGCACCACCAGATAAACTGGAAATAGCTAATACCAAAATATCAGTCTCGTTTGTAAAAAGTTTATTTAAGTTAGTTAATATTTCTGCATAAAATATAACAATCTTAAATAGATTGGAAGGTGTGAGATCCGAGCACAGACTGTTACAAACCAGTGAATTGTCAACAATAAATACACAATAATCACCAAGAAGCGTTCAATTCAGCTGACAGGCGTTTATTAATAAAAATGTATTAATTCATAAATAATTTGGAAATCATATCATAAATCAACACATTCAAATAGCAAACGACATCTAACACGGAGATCTAATCTATTAAACAGCAAACACTATGTACAAAGAGTGTGTGTGTGTGTGTGTGTGTGTGTGTGTGTGTGTGTGTGTGTGTGTGTGTGTGTGTGTGTGTGTGTGTGTGTGTGTGTGTGTGTGTGTGTGTGTGTGTGTGTCTCACAAACACATGTAGCTCCGCCCCTCCACGTCCTCTCTAACCCGCTCGCTGTCCGATGATAATGTGGGGCAGGAAGATCAGCCAGATGTTTACTCTGTGTGTGTGTGTGTGTGTGTGTGTGTGTGTGTGTGTGTGTGTGTGTGTGTGTGTGTGTGTGTGTGTGTGTGTGTGTGTGTGTGTGTGTGTGTGTGTGTGTGTATCGAGTGACTGAGCTCAGGTAAGTGAATGAGCTCTTTCTAACAAATTGTATTATTTAAAAAAGAAAAAGAAACAAGAATACCTATACATGAAAACAAAGGAGGAGGAGGAGCAGGAAGAGGAGAGAGGAGGAAGAAAAGGAGGAGGAAGAGCAGGAAGAGGAGAGGAGGAAGAGCAGAAAGCAGAGAGAGGAAGTAAGGGAGGAGGAAGTGGAGAGAAGAGGAGGAAGAGAAGAGGAGGAAGAGAAGGAGGAGCAGTAAGAGGAGAGAGGAGGAAGAAAAGGAGGAGGAAGAGGAAGAGGAGAGAGGAGGAGTATTAGTGTGTTGTGGTGTGCAGATGGTCGGGATGCTGCTTTCTGCCCTGAAAGTGGAGCAGTGGGCTAAACCTCCATTACACCAGCTTAGAAACACACTAATCACTGAGTGTGTGTGTGTGTGTGTGTGTGTGTGTGTGTGTGTGTGTGTGTGTGTGTGTGTGTGTGTGTGTGTGTGTGTGTGTGTGTGTGTGTGTGTGTGTGTGTGTGTGTGTGTCTAATCCGACCTCCCCGCCTCGATCTCTTAACACACACATCCATTCATGACTCAAAAACTTGTGTATTTCACTTAAAATATTTCACTCATCAACACTCGACAGATCGAACGTTCAAGCTGAGATTTTAACTCTTCATGGAAAACAGGGAGAAAAAGTACTCCGCACCAGTACTGAAGAACTAGTTCATATACTATAGTAAAAGTACCAATTAAAACTTCTTTACCTGAGTGAAAGTTTATTCTCTGAAATTGACAAAATAATTCTTGTCTTGAGTTGAAAACAAATGAAAAAATGAAATATTCTAATAAAGCAATTAAACGTCTCACCACAATAACAGCAGATTTAAACCTGATT